>NC_056736.1:225124995-225157495 GCF_019279795.1 Protopterus annectens | reverse complement strand
GATCCAGTAAGCAGGCAGGCATCCGTGGCAGAATAGTGTACCTTGCAGAAATGTATTTGGCTACTAGCCGAATACATTTCTGCAAAAATCAAAGCGGAGGCATGACAGCTCAAAGTAAAGCATGTATTTTAAACATTTGGCATGCCAATAGCAAAATATATGGCCATTAGCATGGAAAAGTGTTGCAAAATTATAAAAATCAAAATTTATATTTTTTGGTCGATGTCGGACATTTAAGCATAGGACAGTGCTGCCCAAACGAGATTGTGACAAAAATTAAAAAAATGTGAGAAGGCAATTTTAAGTGAAATCTCCATTTTGCCACTATAGTCTATGGTATGCAGAATCAAAACAATAGCAGTGAAAGGTGGTTGCTAAGGGGAAAGGCTCTGGTGTAGTGCTGTAACTAGAGGTTAAGGCAGTGAGATATGGTAATGAGTGAAATTTACTGAATCACAAAAAGGAGACAAGTGCCAAACCGCACCTAACTGTGTAGGAGCTATAAGGCAGTGGTGTAAGCAAGAGAAGCAGCTGACAAGAAAAGGGGGTGTGTCATGCTTAGTGTAAGCAGATGGCTCCCAGGTGAGCTTGGCTAAGCACAGCAAAGCAAGGGGGTTTGTCTCAGGCTATATTGACTTAGTCCCTGAAAAGAAGAGCATGTTTGTGTCAGGGTGAGGGCCATTTCTCATTGCTTACCTTAGCTAAATTGGTTTGCGCAGCATGCATCGGGACTAAAACTAAACAAAAAAATACCTGGAAATAGCAGGACTGTTTACATTTGGGAACCGGGTTTGCGTGGCACTCCTTGGGGCTTAAAAGGGGTGGAATTGGGAAGGGGAAAAAAAAGAGAAATAGCAAAATGAAAGAAATTAAGTACTAATAAAATAGCAAGCAGGTGGAATGTATCACAGCTTGCCAATCATACAGGCAGCATCTGCAGCACAACATAAACTGTCCAAACACCTTTCAGTCTGGTTTTCCCACAAACATTGCACCATTAGTGTACACATGCGGGGGAATTTTAACCAAAAAAATATTAGGGGCTGCTGTTGCTTTGATCTATCAGTATGTAATAGACACTGAGGGTGGTGAGGAGGATAATGCTGACAACCACCCCAGACTAAGGACAAGGAGAAGAGTGTTCAGACTCAGGGTAACCGACCAGGTGCTACATGATCTGGAGATAGGTGAGTGCTACAGGGTGGACAGAGACATACTTCAACAAATCATCAAGCTGTGCCAGCCTCAACTCAGTCCCAGAGCCAACAGATGGGAAACCATCCCAGTGGATACCAAGGTATGTGTAGCCTTAAGAATACTAGGTACAGGTACTTTCCAAAGACCTACTGGGGACATCACAGGGGGTCTCACAGGCATCTGCATCCAGGGTACTTCACCAGGTCCTGGAATCCATCTTACAACATCTCCATCACCCGTGAGGAGAGGACCAGCAATAGTCATCTTTTTCACCATATAGTAGAATACCCGAAGGTACTGGGTGTGATAGCCTGCATGCACATCCACATCAAAGCACCACCTGGTGAGCAGAGTAGGGTCTACATAAACCACAGGGGCTTCCCCCTTCATCAACTGCCAAGTCATGTGCAATGCCCAGGGCATTATCATGAATGTGTGTGCTGGCAGCCTTGAAAGCTATCATGACTCGCACATCTGGTGTTCCTCCCATATGGCCATCTGATGGGGGATGCTGGCTACACACTGGAGCTGTGGATGATGACACCCATCACAAATGCACACATACCCACTCATGAATGCCATAATGAGGTACACGCACAAACCAGGATCATTATAGAGCATGTGTTTGGGATGCTCAAGTCACGGTTCTGCTGCCTTGAACTATCAAGTGGAGCCCTGCAGTACTCTCCAGCCACATGTGCACACATGTTCATAGTATGTTCCATGCTACACAATATGATACTGCAGAAACAGCTGCAGCAGGAACAGCATGGGGCAGAGCCACACAGCCCTCCACCATTGCCAAGGTCTCCACAGGCATAGATGGACTTGGAGGAGGAAGCCCCTGACCCTGCTCCTGTAGGCAGATGGAGGCATGCCCAGTATGCCCAGGCCTTGGCAAAGAGACAATGCATAGCACATACACTGACACTGTAAGGACCCAGAGACTGACACCTCTCCCCAACTCGCACACACAATAAAATGGATGCCATACATATCACACTACCTGTAGCTTACCATGTATAGGCAGTGTACTGAGTGCATCCGACAGAATCAACCCTCCCTCACCATCCCCACAACTGCTGCAAGCACAAGGTAAGTCAGTCTTCTAAGCAATAAATGAATGGAGTAATATGTTCTTGTAGTATAACCATGGTATCGCTGCATGCATGCAAGGGAATGGGGTGGCCAACTGGGGTAGCAGCAGACAACTGACACCTATGTGGGACACCAGGAAATGTTTGCCCAATACTGGCTTCCCACACTATGCAGTATTATCCAAGATGACAAATCCCAGTGCAGTATATGCAGGGGGCCAACTAAGGGGGGTTATAGGCCACATGCATGGATGTCAATGTGGGGATCCTATACTTACCCCTCAGATGCACACAACAGGTCAGCCATAGAAAACCATAAATGAATGTCTGGTAAAGGCCCACAAATGGCGACAATGATGGAATACCCCCAACAGACTTATACAGTGATATCACAGCATGCCTTGCAGTTGCAGTAAGGCTCTGAAGGGTAAGAAGTCTGAAACTCTCAATTGTATGCCATTACAATCTAACCTGTAGTCTCTAGTGATATGCCTCTAATCTCCAAGACAGGGCACAATATTATGCTAAATGGAACCAAAATGTAAAGCCAGTATCAGCGCAGTATGTGCAAATGTGTACCATTGACAGGTGTGCCCCCCACCACATCTATATTCCCATAGAAATGCAGTAACATGTAAGTTTATAAGGTAATAGCAGCAGTGCACACATTGTCAGGCCTGTCCCAATCAACATGATAACTTGTTGCATGTCCACAATATGCAGGGGTCAATGAGCTATGCATATGTGTGGGGAATACTGTCAGGATGCGGCCAGCAACTTCTCATGGCTATTGTGTCCTAGTGGCATAGGTACAGTACTGTGGCAGACAGGGCCATGTTCCAAGAACTGCCGTGCCAACTATTTTGCATGTTAGCCAGGAGCGGCTCATGCTATAGGACTGCAGGACTGCAGCTCCCCAACTGTATAAAGAAGGATGAAAAGAAGATAAAAAAAAAATCTCAAGTCCCCGAACTCCACACATGCGTGCTTGGAGTTCCTGGTACTCACAGAGCTCCAGACTGCTGTGTTAGGCAGTTTGGACAGAGGAAAAAAGCATCTCTGCCCTGCAGCCCCAGAAGTCTGCATGGTGACAACTGCACAGAATAGAAGAATACCGGACTGCATTGCCTGCAGGCTGGAGCCTCCAGCCTACACTCGTGTGCCAGGAGAATGGAAACCAGCTACTGCTGAGGAGGAAACCAACCATTAGCCTTACACAGCTTCAGGACTGCAAGAAGGAAACCAAACCAGCTGTTAGCCTTGCATGGGGGATTCAGGACTGGATTTAGCTGCTGCCGAGACTACACCAAGGAAGGAGTCTGTGTGAGTCAGCTGCTGCTGAGGTACAGAAACAAGGAAACTAGCCATTGTGTGATTCAGCTGCTGCCAAGGGAGATTCAGGACTGGATTTAGCTGCTGACAAGACTGCACCACAGAAGAGGTGTGTGTGAGTCAGCTGCTGCTGAGGTACAGAGACAAGGAAACCAGTCGTTAGCCTTGCACAGGGGATTCAGCTGCTGCTGAGGTGTGTGTGTGTGTGTGTGTGTGTGTGTGTGTGTGTGTGTGTGTGTGTGTGTGTGTGTGTGCGTGTGTGTGTGTGTGTGTGTGTGTGTGTGTGTGTGTGTGTGTGTGTGAAATGCCCCAGTTGCTATATACTGGTGGCTAGAGAGATCACATGGTGATGGGTAGAGAATACTTAGTCTTGAACCCTATACCTTGTGTGCAGGAGGCAAGGGCCTGAATTCCCAACCCACCACCATTTGTAAAAAAAAGTTGCAGATTTTTGCCTCATATTTGTTCTGTTCCTCATAAAATATGTGGTTTCTGTATCTTTATTTTTCCTTGCAAAGTCAGTAGTGTCATGGTGTACTGGTAATATTTTTGCCTGACAGCTACAGGTTCTCTGGTTTGATTCTTGGCTGGGGTGCCATCTGTGTGGAGTCTGCATGTCCTCCCATCTTACAAAGACATGTGTCTGGAGTGTTTCTCCCTGCTCTGCTGAAATTGTCTTTTCTTCCAAGTCAGATTAGTTTCCTGGTTAAAATATGTTTAAAAATAACAGGCATTTGAAGTTTAGTATTCATATTCTTCAGAAAGTACATGGTAACACAAAACATTTTATTCTAGCAATTTTCTAGGTTTATAACATGGATATTTGAAATTTGTCCCTAGTTTTGGGACTGTATTCCCCCATTATTGGCTCTGTCCAGGTATTTTGTGCTAAGGTTGAGAGCTATGGTGAGAACTGAATTCACTGAATATGTTTGGGGACTGTATTCCCCCATTACTGGCTTTGTCAATGTGATTTTTGCTAAGAGGTTGAGAGCTATGGTGAGAACCGAATTCAGTGAATAAGTTTGGGGGCTGTAGTCCCCCATTATTGGCTTTGTTCAGGTGTTTTGTGCTAAGAGGTTGACATCTAAGGTGAGAACTGAATTCACTAAATGGTAGCCATTTAAGTTTCAGTCTTCCTCTCTTTCCCAAAACAGCTGATTTGGCATAGTGGTATGTTGCTCTGACTGTTTTGCACAGGGTCCCCTGGGTTCATTGGCAGTGAAATGTATGGTGGTAACACAGCATTTTATTCTAGCAACTTTCCAACATTAAACAAGCAATGTTTAAAATGTGTCCCTGGTTTTTAGGCTTTTGTCCCCGTCCCCAAAACATTTCGTCTTTTTCCAGATTTTTTGTGCTGCAAAGTTCAGAGATACAGCTGAGTGTCGAGTAGATTTTACAAGGAGCTGAGAGCTGCAGGGGAACAAAAGTTTAGTGCTGCTTATGCTGAGTCTGCTTGCATTGTTAATAGCACAACAGGTAGTGTACTCGCATTTGATGTAGAAGGCTGTGGGTTGTACTCCAACAGTAGATAGATACATTGCTGATACTGTACTGTGTTGTAAAGAGGGTGAATGCTGCAGTCCTTTTTGGCGAAGATACCTAGTAACTATGAACCTGTTATCAGTTTGCCATCCATTCCTTATTACGATATTACTACCTTATTTTTTTTAATGCAACATAGGCAATTTATTCCTCAAGGGCAACAGGCACTTTATTTATAGATGAAACAATGACATATAAAGTTGTTTGCTAGCAACAACCTCTTCATTAGTTACAGATTTCTTTAATGTGGAATTATTTAGATGACTTTTACTCCTTCAGAGATTGTGCATATTTACTGATACTGGTGGACTGTAGAAGTTCGAGTAGACTTTTATGATGGAAATGTTCAGAATTGGGCAGTTTTGTCATTGGTGCATGTATTTTGTTTCATTGTTTACTGGGAAAATTATCAAAACAATACATTTAAAATGCCCTGTAACAACTGTACTTTATTGTACAAGGAATATAATTTAATACAATCAGGAAGGTGTATCAAAGAGCATGTGTATGTTTCGTGTTCAAGGGGCCTATGATTTAAAAACAGCACAAATTAATCTTTATCTGCCACTGGCAAAATGTGTTTTCTTTGAATGTTGGTTTCAATGCTGTTTCAATGAATGTGAGTTTCAAGGGCAGAGAAGTTTTAATGCTAAGTCTATTTTCATTGTGAGACTCCATTGCTTTGTTTAGTAGATATCTATTAGGGTTTGTGCTGTAAAATGCAAAATAAAACTTTAAAATGAAATCCAAATCATCACAGATGTAAAGCAGTATGCATATTATAGTGTTTATGGTAAATGGGGCGAAATAACCAAGGAATGGGACATTGGAATGGCTGCAGGGGGGATGCTCCATTCGACCATGATTTTGTAGAGGACAAGGGCAGCAAACTCAGACAGCCACGGCTGAACTATACCTCTCAACTGTCCAGATTTTTGCAGAATGAATAGATATTCGCTTCTTATTTTTGGTTTGTTCCTCATAAAATTTATGGTTTTCTGGCAAATCATTTAGGAATGAAGTCACTAAATGACAGACATTGAGTTTCAGACATCATAACCTTCAGAAACACGCATGCAAAAGTAAGACCTGTTATTCTATCAACTGTCTTAAGTTTATACAAGAGCAATTTTTAGTAGTTTGTATGTTCCCCCAATATATTTAGCCTTGTCCAGATTACCTGCATTAAGAGGTTGAGAGGTACGTGCAAATCACTTTATATAATTAGGAATGTCCAAACCTCTCAACTGTCCCCAATTTTGGCTCAGATTGTTGCTCTCCCCCTAATAATCCCTCCTCAAAATGGCAATTTTGGAAGAAAACGTGGAGGGTTTACAATTACATATAACTGTAATGATCAGAGTTATAGATTACTTTTATTTCAGAAATGCATGCAGATGCTCTTATTTTGTTATCTACTCAAGTTAACAGTGTTAATATTAAAAGGTGTCCTTTCTTTGACAGGTTCCCAGCTGTATTGTGTGGCAATTTTATATTTTTGCATCACATTTTTGGTCTGTTTTTCATAAAATTGTGGTTTTCTGGCAAATTAGTGTGAAATCATTAAAGACTGAAGTTAGAAAATAATGGCAGACATTTGCGTTTCAGATTTCATACCCTTCAGAAAATTCATACTAATGCAAGACCTACTACTGTTCTATTATCTTTCTAAGTTTATAAGAGCAATATTTAAAAATTGTCCTTATTTTGGGCCTGTGTCCCACTTCTATGTATGGTTTGGCCAGATTTCTTGCTCTGAGGTTGAGAGGTATGAGTTTCAGAGCCATCACCCTCAGCCAGACATTTCAAATTGTGACATACTTGTTGCACCCCACTCCCCATTGCAGTGGCTCTGGATGTGTCCAAGGAAGGCAAGGAGCAGTTATGCAGTGTAAGTGTGCAGAGTATTCACTCATCCAAGGTAGACCACAAGTACGACCGTGGCTTTTCATCTCTCCTTGATTTTGCAGAATCTTCTGGTTTTCTGTCATATTTTTATACTGTTGATTTATGCTTCTTATTATTCAGAAAATGCATGCTGTTGCAGTGCCCTATTGCTCTGTGTTAAGTAGCAATGCTTTAATGACCATCAGGTAAGCTTTTCGGAGATTGTAAGATGCAAGTAGCTTTAATAAGCATACTGTTAAAGAATTACCAACATTGAAAGCCCTTCCATTGTTGCCATGCAGAGAATATTTAAATAACTAGATAATGTATAAGCCTTAGGTATTGAAATGCATATGCCAGTATTTGTAATAAAAGACAGGATTACAGTATTTTCAGAAGCTCATTACATTTGTTGGAGATTTGCAGTCATCTTTGCAGGCTTTACCCATAAACTAAACAGAATGCCAATCTGTCATATGTGCTCCATAACCTGTGCAGTAATCCTTTAAGCAATTTATCTTGAGCTTGTTTCTAGTTTGCTGTTCAATTTTTACATTGATCATGTCTTCCCCATGAAACACATAGATAGTTTTTGTCAGGCAGCAGGTCTTTTTTTGGATAAGAAACATTTTTTACAAGTGGGGGGTATCACAGAGATTGCTACTTTCAGCATGTTACTTGGCAATTTTATAAAGCTGAATATAAATTATAATTAGAACTGCAGTACAAGGAGAAGTGGTTTGAGTTGAGTACTGCTTGTTTATTTTATACTTGATTTTGACTGGCATTTCAGTAATGTATTTAAAAAGTAATTTATTTTTTCATGCCTCACAACCTGTGTTTCCATCTAGATATTAAATAAGTTGTCATGTAGCCAATGCATTGAAATATCTTTGCTTCTACGCTTCATTTTGTCTTGATTGGAGTCTCATAATGACTGTTTGTTTGGCACCCAGGGCAGCGTATTTCTTTAAAGTTCCAGTTGTTGTGGTTTTGAGCATAGCACCACCCCTTTCTGTTTGGCCACACCTCTTCCCATTGGCCCCACCCATTCAGCTGTCTCTTACAGCCCCCCTGTAATTTGAAGTCATCAGCCTCCATTGATGTTAGCTACACCTACAGTGGGAGTTGTACACACTGTCCAGATGTCAATATCCATTACTGCTGGAAAGCTGGACAGGTCATGTACAGGGGGCCACACATATGAACAGAGCACAGGTTAGAGTAACCTACTCAGTGCCTACCATACCTCCCAACTGTACAGACCTTTTGCAGAATGTACAAAGGTCTGCATCATATTTGTGGTGTCCTTATTGTGAAATAGTGGTTGAATGGCAAATCATTTGCAGACCACGAAAGTCTAAAGTCAGAAAATAATGATGGATTTTAGTGTCTCAGACTTCATACCCTATAGAAAAACACATGCTAATGAAAAATCTGTTATTGTATCACCCTTCTAGGTTTGTAAGGCCAATAGGTACAATGGTCCTTATATTTAGGCCTTTGTCACCAATTACTTATGGTTTTGTCCAGATGTCTGGCTCACATACATAGAGAGGTATGGTGACTAGTAGCACAGCAGTGCATTCTGTCACTTGCCATTGTCAATCCAAGGGGGTCCACTGCCTGGAAGCCTGGGAACATATGATTGATAGAATGCACTGCATTGCTACAGATGGCCTGCATTAGTCTCACATGGCCTACAGGCCTCTGGCAAAGGCCCATGCCTCACCCATAGTGCCTTTGTAGGGAATGTCATGGGGTCCATACTACTAACATAACACAGTCAGCAAAATGCAAATGAAAGGCCATGCCACTAAATGCTAGTAGCATACCACTCAACTTCATAGAGCAAGAAAATTGGACAAAGCCATACATAATGGTGGGATAAAGGCCCAACTATAGAGACACTTTTGAAATATTGCTCTCGTAATGTTAGAATGTTGATAGAATAACAGAGAGGGTGTGTAGTAGCATGAATGTCATGAAGGCTGTGAAGTCTGAAATGCTAATCTTCTGTCATTATTCCCTGACTGCAACCCTGAGTGATTTGCAACAAACTTGCTAGAGAAGCATAATGTTAAGGGAAACCGACCAAATATATGAGGCATGACTCTGTATAATCTGTGAGAATCTGTACAGTTGAGAGGTATGGCTACACCAGGATATGATCTTTCTGGTAAGAAGAATACCGCACAACCAGGAGATCCCCAGCCAGTATATCACCAAGGTGTTGCCCCTTTTACACAGCTTCATCAGTCAATTATCTGTAGCCACACCTCCCAACTGGCCGGATTGTGCAAGAATGTCTAGCTTTTGCCTCATAATATTGGTCTGTGCATTATCCATCTTGTATTTCTCTGCTAAATAATTGTGATAATCTGATGATATCTGTCAGTAGGTAATGACACAATACTGTACAGTGTCAAACATTACATATGTCAGAAAATTTCTGCTAAAACAAACCCTGTAATTCAAGCATCTCATACATTAATAAGATCAAAAGTTACAGTATCCCCCTATGTTTGGCCCATTGTTTCCACATATTGACAGCCAATCTCCAGATATCTTGCACAAACAGGTTGCAAGGTATGGCTGTAGCACACAACACCCCAGACTGGAGTACAATGATCCCTGGAATGGATACTCACATTTACTATAGAAGGACATACTGAGCATGCTCCTACACTTAGAGAAGTGAAGCCCATGTCTGAAACCACATCGGACTATATATATCTGTATTATGCACATGTCTTTACATACACAGGTATGTAAACCTGTCTCCACACACACATCCGTCAGACAGGATTACCCACAGCTAGCTTTAGGTGGCCATGTGTGGTATATCTGCATCTGTTGTGTGTGATACACACATATATATATGGGTAACATATTTGTCAAAGGAAACAACAACTTCAAAAAGATCAATACATGGTAGGTTCAGGTTAAGGCACTTTAATCTTGCAGCAAGGAGACAAAAACGTGCTAATACAGAGTTTGTCTAACTAGAATCAGGAAGTAAAACCATTCTTATACATTTCTTACAAGACATTGCCTACCAAGCTGACATAACAAATCATAAGTTCTTACAATATTATTTCATAGCAGCTGTTTGTTCATGATTTTCTGCTGACACTGAAAAAACTTCCTAAGAAAAACAACGTGGCCTTGATGAACACCGGTCAGATACAACTTCTCACTATGCAATGTTACCATTCAAGGTACTATGGCTAATTCAAGCACAAAGCAAGTACAGATTATAGTTCATTTCTTCAAGCAGTCTTTGTTCAACTGTATCTATCTTTTCTGCAGCTGTGCGTGTTCTCATAACACGAACAGAGCTGATTGTTCAAGTTCAATAACATTATAGAAAATAGTATTGTTCTATTCATTATTTTCCTGACCTAGCAGATAATCACCTGCTTCTCAGTATATTTCCAAAAGGCATAAACATGAATTTTGCTGTGCTAGCAAATACTAGGTCAGAGAGCATCTTGCAGTTTCAGAAAGCATATTGCAGTTTGAAAGCATCTTGTAGTTTCATACAAAACTAAGCTGTACATAAAATAGAATGAAATGTGTTAACCCTTTTAGCTTCTAATAAGCACTAAACACATACATTAATACATATTTTTCTGACAATATTACAACATGTCAAGCATACACACACACATATACATAAGGAAGAGAGGGACAGGCAGTGATAGGGTGTGACACACAGGGAGACACACACACACAGAATGAGTCATACACAGGGATACCCTGAATGGCATAGAGTGAAGTCATGCTGCATGCAGTTGCATACCAGTTGTAACCACTGGCACATGCCAGCATGAAGATGAGATTCATTGTCTGATGGTACTGAGGTGGGTGTTATAATATCACATCACCTATGTGTGTGTGTGTGTGTGTGTGTGTGTGTGTGTGTGTGTGTGTGTGTGTAGGTCTAAGTATTATGATGCCTTTCCCACCCAGTGCACTTCCCATTTCCCTACTTTACAAGATCTGCTGATGTCATTCACCTTAGAAGTACCTTTGGATTGACTTTAGTCCTGTAAGCTCTATAGTATGTGTAATAACCGCATAACACTCTGATACAAATAACTAGATAGGTAGAGGTTCTAATCACAGTCCCAGTATTTGTAACTGTGTGTGTGTGTGTGTGTGTGTGTGTGTGTGTGTGTGTGTGTGTGTGTGTGTGTGTGTGTGTGTGTGTGTAGGAATAAGTTTTATAGTCCATTCCCACCCAGTATACCTCCCATTATCCTACTTTACTAGATCTGCTGATGTCATTCACTGTAGAAGTACCGTTGGACTGGCCTCTGCCCTACAAGCTCTGTGGTGCGTGTGATAACTGTAGAACACTATAGTAGAAATAACTATTTAGGCTGGGGTTCTAATCTCAGTCCTGGCAAATGTAAAAGTGTATTTGTAGGTTAAAGGTTTTGAACAAATTTACACCCAGTACCCTTCCCATTGCCCTACTTTAGCAGTTCTGCTGACGTCAGTCACCTTAGAAGTACCTTTGGGCAGCCAACATCCCAACAAGCTCTGTGGTGCATGTGATAATTGTGCAACACTATGGTACAAATAACTAGTTAGGCAGGGGTTCTAATCTGAGTTCTGGCAAATGTGTGTGAGCGAATGTATTTGTGTGTGCAAGTGTTTATATGTGTAGATTCAAATATTTTGTGACCTTTTTCACTCAGTACATCTCCCATTGCCATATATTACAAGGGCTGGTGATGTTTCTCACCTTAGAAATACCTTTAGACACCCTTCGCCCTTTATGCTCTGTGGCACACTCAATAAATGTGTAACACTGTATTGGCAATAACTAGATAGGTAGGGTCTAATCTCAGTCCCGGCAAATGTGTCTGTTTGGATGAGAACCATATCCATTTGGGGGGTGGGTTTTGCAATTTTTTGTTGTAGTCCACCCAGTGCATGTCCCAATGTCCACTTTACAAGGCCCACTGTTGTCATCCACTGAAGAGATAGCTATAGACACTCTGCATGCCCTATAAGCTCTGTGCCACATGCGATAACTATGTAACAGTATGGAATAAATGACAAAATAGGTGGGGCTATTAATCCTTTGATACCATTCCACAGTCAGGGATCATAGACAAACACTCAGGTAGGCATCAACCCCTATATCACTAGGTGGGTTGCAAACTGGCTCACAGATAGAACTCATGGTGTGAAAGCAGCGGACTCCATGTTAGACTGCCAACCAATCATGAGTGGAGTTCCACAGGGTTTGGTCCTGAGTCCCCTCATGTTTGGTATCTATGCCTCTGAAGTCCAGCCCAACATGAAGGAGCTCTGGCTGACAATATTCTCAGACAATTGCAAGGTGGATGCTATTATTACCTCCCCAAGTGATGTTGACTTCCTGCAGGAAGGCCTCACTGAGACCTACGACTGGTGTCAGAACCCTAGACTTAAGCTCAATGCCAGAAAATGCTCCACCATCCCTTTTAGGAACAACTTGGTTCCCATGACTCACCTCATCAATGGTAATCCACTGAACACTGAAGTTGTTATAAGAGAACTGGGAACACAGGTTGACAGCAAGCTCTGTTGTCCACCACAGTGCCACTGTGGTCAGAAAGTCCTTCTATGTGGCACATCTCATTAGTAAGGGTGTTGCATCCAGGAAGTAAGAGGTCATTGTCTCCCTCTAGTCGCCCCTCATTAGGCCAATCATCGAGTACAATGGCCCATTTGGTGTGTACCTCACTGGACACCGGCAACAACTGGAGAGGCTGCAAATGTACCTCACAAAGAAGATCCTAGGCCTTAATCACTTGTCCTTTATAGACAGACTTCAATAACTCCAACTATTATCTGCCTCATATTGACTACTTAGAGGTGATCTCTCTTTGACTTACACAGTTATGTTTAACTTAGCTCTGTTAGGAATGCTACGTCTAAAGAACCTAATCCATTTGTATCACATGTTCCAGAGTCCTCAACCCCATTTCCACAATCAACAGAACATGCTGGAGGGACAGGTTCATAACCCAGAGACTGCCCATGCTATGGAATACAATTCACATACATGTCAAGCAGAGCACCTCACTGTCTCTCTTCAAGAGAAATCTAGATGAGGGGATGGGGAATAAAAATCCCACCCCGGGGATCACTCCAGTGGCTATACTTGCTAGACACATTGGGGACTAAGATTAGGTGGCACTATGCCAGGGTAATCCTATGGGCTAGGCTTATAAAGGCTCCATGGCCATTCATCTAGTACACACCTATGAACCTATTAACCTATGGATCACAGTACTGACAAACATGTGTGTATATGTGTGTGTGTGTGTGTGTGTGTGTGTGTGTGTGTGTGTGTGTGTGTGTGTGTGTGTGTGTGTGTGTGTGTGTGTGTGTGTGTGTGTGTGTGTGTGTGTGTGTGTGTGTGTGTGTGTGTGTGTGTGTGTGTGTGTGTGTGTGTATAAAAGTGTTTGTGAGTGTGTAAACATGTAGGTGAAAGTAGTTTGAGGCCCTTCTCACCCAGTATACCTCTCATTGCCACACTTTACAAGGGTTGGTGATGTTATTCACTTTATAGGTACCTTGGAACACTCTTCACCCTATAAGCTCCATGGTGCATGCGGTAACTTTGTAACACTATTGTACCAATGACTACATAGGTAGGGGTTCTAATCTGAGTCCTGGCAAATGTGTGTAAGTGTTTGTAAGTGTGTATATTTGTAGGATATAGCATTTTGAGGCCTCACTCTCCCATTACACTGTCCATTGCCATACTTTACAAGGGTTGGTTATGTTATTCACCCTAGAAGAACCGAGGGACACTCTTCCCTTCTAAACTCTGTGGCATGTGCAATAAATGCATAACACTGTATTGGCAATAACTAGATAGGTAGGGAATCTAATCTCAATCCTGGCAACTCTGTGTGTGTGTTTGTGTGTTTGTGTGTTTGTGTGTTTGTGTGTTTGTGTTTGTGTGTGTGTGTGTGTGTGTGTGTGTGTGTGTGTGTGTGTGTGTGTGTGTGTGTGTGAGAACAGTGTTGTGTTAGAGTGAAAACTACATACGTTGTGTGGCTGTGGTTTATAATTTTAGACCACGGTACACCCAGTACAGGTCCCAAGGTGCACTTTATTTTGGCCGCTGTTTGCATCTACTGTAGAGGTATCTGTAGACATTCTTCAGCCTTATAAGTCCTGTGTCGCATGCAACAGCTATGTAATAGTATGGAATGAATAACATGATAGGCAGGGCTGCTAATGTCAGTACTGGTAAATGTGTTTATGTGTGCATTGGTATGTATAGCAGTGTTTGTGAGTGTGTAGACTCATAGGTGACAGTATAATGAGTCCTTTCCCACCCAGTATTCCCCCCCACATTGCCATACCTCACAATGTCATGTGATGTTATTCACTTTACAGGTATCTTGGAACTGTCATCACATTATTAGTTCTGTGCCACCTGCAATAACCACATAACATTGTAGTACCACTAACTAGATGGGTAGGGGTTCCAAACCCAACACTGGCAACTGGGATTCTGTGCATGTGTGTGTGTGGGTGTGTGTGTGTTTGACTAAGTGTGTGTGAAATAGTATTTTCTGTGTGTTTTGTCGACACAATACCCTCTGGGGGGTGTGGGTTTTACCACTCTGAGGTGTGTCCCACCCACTACACTTACCATTGTCCACTTTACAAGTGCTGCTGATGTCAACCACCATAGACTTACCTGTATACATCTCTCAGCCCTATAAGCTCTGTGGCACATGCAATAGCTGTTACACAGGCCTGGTAAATGTGTACATATACAGCTGTACCTCAGCTATGACACAGTTGATGTGTTATTACTCTGCCATACCCCTTGCTGGCAATGTCTGCAGGGCCACATCCTGCTGACCCACAGACACCTAGAACACAAACAGAATACAGCATGTGAGACTACATTCAGTCAGTGTTACTAACACCAATAATGCATCATGGCTGAAAAGGTACACACACTCTGAAGTGTAGCCATTAAAAATTCCAGCTCATACCATCTTACATAACATTACATAGTTAAACTGTACTTAATTCACCCTGTGCATCAGAACCGTATAAGCATGTCCCTGCATTGGTGGTATGGATGACAGGGATGTGGCACAAGTATCATCATATGCATAGGGTGTTGTTTGGGTTTGCCAGAGCTCTAGACTGGGCCATACGGTTGACATCATGTGTGTGTGTTTGGAGGGGTATTCTATGAATGGACCATGCAGAGGTGGTGGTATGTGTGTGTGTGTGCGTGTGTGTGTGTGTGTGTGTGTGTGTGTGTGTGTGTGTTTGTATGCACACAATTATGCCATGTGGCTACCCTACACAGGGGTATGTTAGATGGCTGTGGACTGTACATGGCAGGGTGTACAGTTCACTGTCTCCAGCCAAGGACATGTGAACTGGTCCTGCCAGGCGTCTCAAGGCCAGATGCAGTATTACTCCCTGATGGTGACTGTCTGCTGGATCTGTGTCCCTGCTCCATGGTGGTGTGGACAGCACCCACCCTTCGGTAGTGCTGGTGGTACTGCCACTATTGGAGTGTGAAGGTGCATGGCCACATAGACTCAGCTGATGTTGGTGCTGACCTACGTCCATGTGGCTGACTCCCATCTACCCCCACATGCTGCAGCACAGACATTCCACAGTCAAGAATTGCAAAGTTCTCACCCCACCATCTATTCATGACCTCAGTATTTTGAAGTGTGGCCTCAACAAGGTATTGTATGTCATCACGTAAGCCAGGAAGAGTTGGA
This sequence comes from Protopterus annectens, assembly GCF_019279795.1. NCBI lineage: Eukaryota > Metazoa > Chordata > Ceratodontiformes > Protopteridae > Protopterus > Protopterus annectens. Next base: position 225,141,654 of record NC_056736.1, on the reverse strand, counting down.
TCCAAGACCCCAAGTATTTGTCTGGTGTTGCATTCACTATGTGCCTGTGCATCCATGACAGTCTGAAACATGCATCTGTTGACACCTGCTGTGGCACTTGTGACAGCTGCTTGATGGGCAGCAGTCCTCCTTTGAGCACCCCTGTCCATCGCCCTGTGTGGGACCTCATCTTGCACTCTAGCTATTGCTAGTGTCTACACTCACACTTGCCATAGTCAAAACACTAGCCTGTTCCATGCCACTACCCACCAACTGTCCATTATCTGTGGCTGCTGGGGACGGGTTATATGTTCGCTTTGTGACTGTGTGTGGGGACATCGTGAATGACTGTGGGATGCCAACCGATGGCACAGATTCAATCCCTGATAACCCCACCTGTGCCTCACTAGGACCGCCATCATTGTCAGAGTCTGCAAAGACACTGACATCAGATTCTGAGTGGTAGGAACCACATCCACCATGTCCACCTGTGAAGGGAAGACAACATATGTAAATTGATACCTGCACTATAAGGTTTGCTGGTACACACACACACACACACACACACACACACACACACACACACACACGCACACACACACACACACACACACACACACACACACACACACACACACACACACACACACACACACACACACACACACACATGCGTGCGCACATGCACACACACACAGATGCACACACGGACACACATACAGGCACATACAGGTGAAGTGGCACAAAGGGATTATACAGACCTCACAATAGCCAACTGGTGACATTCACAACACACAGTCAGACCACAACAAACACAATCTGGACAGGCACTCAACATCATGCAGTTCAACCCCTTCAACTTAATGTTACTACTAATATACACCTCTGGGATATGTGAGTAGTGTTAGTAGGTGATGGGACTTCAACTAGCATGCACTGCACCCATGTACACATTATTGCTGTTCACTCATATACCACAGTGCCAACACCTATAGAACATACCTCTCAACTGTACAGAGATTTGAAGAAAGTCTAAATGTGAGACTCATATTTTTGGTCTGTTCCAAATAAATCTTGTGTTTGTCTGACACATTACTGGGATGATCTGAGGACTGGCGTCACTAATTAATGTTATAATTTGAGTTGCAGACTTCAAAACCTGTAGTAAATGTATGTTAAAAGAAAGCTGGTTAATCTAACAACTTTCTAAGCTTACAGTGGGTAAAATAAATGCACACATTCATGTTAACATGCCAGGTTTTTGTGATATATAACATGAGACCGCAGAAATCATGTCATAAACTTTCCCATCTTTAATGTGACCTATAACCTGTGCAATCTAATTGAAGAACATACACATCGGTTAGGGGTCACATATAGTAAATAAAACACGTACAATAGGCTGATTGCATGAGTGTGCACACCCCTAAACTAATACTTTGTTAAAGCACCTTTTGACTTAATTACAGCATTCAGTCCTCTTGGGAAGGACTCTGTCAGCATGGCACATCTTGACTTGGCAATATTTGCATACTCTCCCTATCAAAAGCTTTCTAACTTTGTCAGATTACGAGGTTGTCTCTTGTGCACAGCCCTGTTCTGGTCACCCCACATATTTTCTGTTGGACGTAGGTGTGGGCTCTTGCTGGGCCATTCCAAAATGTTGAATGTCTTCTAGTGAAGCCATTTTTTTGTTGATTTGGATGCATGGTTTGGGTCATTGTCGTGGGGAAAGGTGAAATCCATCTCCATCTACAGCTATCTAGCAGACACCTGAAAATTATACACCGAAAGGAGCTGGTATTTGGAACTGTTTATAATCCCCACCACCTTGCCTAATGCCCCACTTCCAGCTTATGAACAGCAACCCCAAAGCAGAACACTGCCATTACCATGCTTCACCATAGAGATGGTGTTCTTTTGGTGATGCACAGTGTTGTGATTGCACCAAACAAACCTTTTGGAATTGTGGCCAAAAATTTCAACCTTGGACTTATTAGACCATAACACATTTTCTCACATGCTTTTGGGAGACTTGATGTATTGTTTTTCATAATTTAGCGAGGCCTGGATGCTGTTCTGTGTGAGAAAAGGCTTCCACCTTCCAACTCTACCCCAAAAGCAAGACATATGGAGAATACGGGAGAATGTTGTCACAGGTAGTACACAACTAGTACTTGCCAGAGATTCCTGCAACTCCTCTAGTGTTGCTGTAGGTCTCCTGGCAGCCTCCCTGACCAGTTTTGATTTTGTCATTTCATCAAATTTGGAGGGACATCCACTTCTTTGCAATGTCACTGTTGTTCCATATTTTCTTCACCTTTTGATGACTGTTTTCACCATGTTCCATGGTATATGCAATGCTGTGGAAATGTTTTTGTCCCTTTCTCTGGGCTGATATCTTTCAACAATGAGATCCCTTTGATGCTTTGTAAGCTCTCTGCAAACCATGGCTGTTGCTGTAGCAGCCAACTGAGTAAATGTCAAGAAAGCCTAGTAGGACATCTTACCATTATTTGTTGTTAATAAAAGAGTCTCTGTAATTGATGGCAGGTATGCACCCAAGAATACATAATGCTGTAATTAAATCACAAGCTGTTTCAACAAAGTATTAGCTTCAGGCTGTGCACACTTATGCATCTAGCTTATTGTACGTTTATTAGTTTTCATAAATGTTCCCATAACAGATTTGTTTGTTTTTCAATTGTAATGTACAGGCTATAGGTCAAATTAAATGTAGGAAGACTTGTGAGATGTTTTATTGTGGTCTCATTTTACTATATCACAAATATCTGGCATTTGAACAAGGGTGTGTAAACTTTTTATATGCACTATATAAGAGTACTTTGAAAATATGTCCCTAGTTTTGGCCCTTTGTCTCCCCACTTTGTCCAAATTTCTTGCACTGACAGGTTGTGAGGTATCCTGCAAATAGGCCCCTATGATGACCATTTTGATGCAATGCAGTTAACCCTACCACAAGTGAACATGCACATACCACAATATGGCTAAAATAATAGTTGTGTGCATTGTAAAATGCATGATCTTAACATGCCTTGGGTATTGGTGAGCCACAACAGGACAATACAATACTCACCAGCTTCAGGCTGCTTTCCCACAGCCAGAACAGAGGTACCTATGTAGTTGTGAGGAGAGGTATTGTTAACAGACTCACATGTGGCATTGGTACAAGATGAATGCTACTTTTCTGCACATATACAGTACAAGCTCTGATACTACACAATTTGCTGTCCTTCACCATAGATGTGCACTTGTGTGCATTACAAAACCCCACCCACAAATGCAGTTTTACCTGACATATGCATCTAGATACTCTACAGAAGCCAGTATGACTGCTAGAGTATTCAGTTGATGTGCACTGGGGCCTTACCTGGACACTCCTTGCCTGTTGTCTGGGTGCCACCTACCTCCATGACCTATGTGTGCTTACTTTGCTGGTGTGTGGTGGCTGCCCCAAGGTTGGCAAGAAGCTCCTTTGTTGGTGTAAGTGGGGTCTGCATAGCAGGACCCACACTTGTGGTAGTACGGTCCCTGGCCATGGCAGCAGCCCTTTGCCGGACATGGTGTATCAGGTCAGTCACCCAATGCCTGACCTCATCATATGTGCATTTATAGTGGCCCAAGTTGTTTAATCTGTAGACAAGCTCGTCCCACAGGGTGGTCTGCTCCACAGATTCTGTTGGCTATGCCCAAACATCACCCCATGGTGCTGGATTATCATATTGGTAATGGCTGCAGTTTCAGCTGCAGTGTATGCTGGCAGTCTTGCATGCTGCATTTTACCTGGAAGACATAAACAGGGAAACGCATCACAGGACCTCATACATTGGTCAATGTTATTTACATAACCTGCACATCAACATTGTCTAGCATTAGCCACCACTTATGACTACATCATACCCCTATCATCTATCAGCACAGTATGAGCTTGCATTGCACTCCTGGTCCTGATGTGTCATGTTTCCCCCAATAAGGGCCAGTAAATTGCATAATCCACCATTCATCATTCACCTTGGTGTAGAGGGATGACAGTGGCCGTCTTTCTTGTACATGGGATGTCAATGGTGCTCAGGCTTTGCTTGTGTACAGTGTGTAATGGAGCTGGGAGCTTATGCCTGAGTTCATGTAGGATGCAGACAGGGATGTTATCAAGTCCCATGGAGACTTACTTTTGTTGCCTTTGTTTAGGCATTATGGACCTGAACCCTGATGATGATGGGAGAGGTGTGGGTACTGTGCATACCCACCTTATACTGATGGTGGGACAGGATGGTGATGTTTTCCCTTAACCTATCTGCAGCGGGTTGGCTATCACTATGCTGTATGTTCATGTGGTGTGATTGATCACCAGTACAGGATGGGTTGGGTTGTTGCCTCTGAGATTGAAGACATATGTGAAAATGGCCTTATTATTGGCCTTGGTGGATGTGTCCAATTTGTACTCATGGTTAGACTTACAGTAATTCACCTGTAATCTTATATGCTTGTTCAGTCACAGGTTGACTTGCTTCCAAGTTGGTGCCTGCTCCTACTTGGCCCTGTATAGCCAATATAGCGACCGATTATGTGGTTTGTGTATTGCTGCTGTCCAGCAAAGGGGATTACTCTACCTTGGTGAAGGCAGGTTTTACGAGTCAGGTATTGCTGAGTCAATACACCTATGTAGGTGCTCATATAACTGTTTGTAGTAGGCATAGACACAAGGTCATAACACAGTTGGACACCTGTCCATTTTCAACCTGATAACCATGCTTATTCTAGTACCCATGTCTGTGTCAGGGCAATGCAACAACCAGTAGCTGTAGAAATAGTAACTAAGATTACACACATGTACAACATGTACAGCTTATTTACCTGACATTTTGCATCTCATGTGTGTTGTTCTGAGGCTTCCAGCTACACCTACTCATAAATATATGTGCACAGGTAATACCTGATATACATTTCTGTTCTATGCCAGTATGGCACACTGTATTTATACTCTTGCTGCTCAGTCATACCTCTTAACCTGTTAGAGCAGGACATCTGGAGGATGACACACATAAATGGGGGGCAATGGCCCAAAATTAGTGAAATTTTATTAATATTGCTGTATACACTTAAGTCAGTCAATAGCACAGTAGGTTTTGCATTTACAGGAATACCCTGGATGATGTCAGACACTCATATGTATGCTATTATGTTCTAATGTCAGTCTTCACAGATATGCCAGTGATTTATCAGACATAACACAACTCTATGAGTAAATGACTACAAATATGAGGCACACATATGGTCAGTGTGCATAACACTGGACAGTTAAATGGTATGAGCTCAGTATATCGCATGCAGTTCAACAGACATGTCTGCAACAGTAGTTTACTATGCGCATACCCTGTGTAGGTCTCTTAGATTTGTGAGACAAATGTGTATCATAGTTTTATTCACAAGTAACATATGGATATTTACAACATCCCACTTAGCTGGCCTAGCAGTGTCACAGTCGGTACTGTTCAACAGACACTCCAGTAGTAGCCATATGTGAGCCGTCCTTTCCTGGGGTGACTCAGGGACCTGAGCTGTGATCTATGTCACTGCAGACAGACCCAGATGCTATGGCCATAGGTGTTGATCAGCAATATATCAATACAGCAAGTCTTGTTGAGACATATTTATTTACCATCCTACTTCCCATTATTGCATACCCCCTAATGCATTCCACTACATGCTTACTTGTTTGACATACCATTTTTTTCCAAGTATTGCTGGTTTCTGTTTCTGTTTCTGTTTATGTCTCTGTCTCTCTCCCTCTCTCTGTTTACACATGTAGAGGTATAGACCTGTTTTGCATATGCAGCAGCTTGCCTTTTGTAGTTAATGCTCATGAGCAGGTGATGGCCTGTGCACCAGTCGGTGTCCCCCACTTGCTAATTGCATGCAGGACAGCTGTATTGTTATTCCTATAGCCAATGGCATGGCGAAACACTCCTATAATTTACTTAAGACAGAGGCAGTAAGTTTCACAGCCCCCATGCTAAAGGATAACGCTGCCCAAGCTACAGAAACCTTTACAAATGCACTCTATGAGCACCTACAAGGATGCATGGATCATGCCATCCCTAGCAAAACCAAGACTCATTCTTCTAAGAGAAAGAAACCAGTCTGGTGGACCCCTGCCATAAACAGGCTATACAATAGAAGGAGGAAACTAGTTCAGAAAAGAAGAAAATCACAAGAAGGAAAGACATCCCTGATCAGTATCAGTAAGAACCTAAGGTCCTTCATAAAATCATCCAAGGCTAACTTCGAAAGAAAAATAGCCAAGGATTTAAAAGATAACCACAAAGCCTTCTTTAGCTATGTTAAGAATTTAAATGGCAACTTGCAGATATGCACTGAACTAGTGCAAAATAGCACAAAATATAGTGAACCTACTGGTATTGCCAACATCCTGGCAGATAGATCCACTACAAACGTCACCTCCCTCTCATCCCCAAAAGGGCCCACAATACAGGAAAAATGTAGTGTCCTGGAAATCACAGACACACAGGTGAAAACAGCCCTTTCAAAAGCCAAAAACACAGTGTCAATGGGGCCAGATGATGTCCCAGGCTGGGTCTTGCATGAACTACAAAACGAACCAACCCCCCATCTAAACACACTGTTCAACCTCAGCCTCTCCACAGGCTACGTGCCCATAGAATGGCACACAGCAATGGTTATTCCACTCCACAAAGGAGGGGCCACAACTGACCCTGGTAACTATCGCCCCATAAACCTGACTAGCCTAGTCTGCAAGGCTATGGAGTGCATCATCATATTACAAAGACATAGGGACCTCCAAACACTTGACCCAACCCAGTTCGGCTTTGTTAAGGGCAGATCATGCCTACTAAACCTGGTTGACTTCTTCGAGGCAGTCACCAAGGCCATAGACAAGGGAAAGGTTGTTCACACAGCCTACCTTGACCTCACCAAGGCTTTTGACACCATTCTCCACTCGGGTACTACAGAAAAACTCACCAGACTGAACATAAACCCCAACGTCACGAGATGGGTTGCCAACTGGCTTACAGACAATACTCACATGGTAAGAATAGCGGGCTCCAGGTCCAACGCTAAACCAGTCACAAGTGGTGTCCCATAAGGCTTGGTCCTGGGACCCCTACTGTTTGGCATATACTTCTCAGAAGTACAGGCAAACAAAGGAGGACTATGGCTAACCAAGTTCGCCGATGACTGCAAACTGGGAGCCATAATTAACTCTCTGGCTGACACGGACATCCTCCAAAAGGGCCTTACTGAGATGGACACCTGGTGCCAAAGTCATGGCCTCAAGCTAAATGCCAAAAAATGCATAGTCATCCCATTTGGGAAAAACAAAACACCCACAAATTACCACATAGGTAGCAGCCCCCTTAATATAGAAGAGGTAATAAGAGATCTGGGGACCCAGGTAGATAGTAATCTCTCCTTTGCCAATCATATTGCCAAAGTAGTTAGGAAATCCTTCTATGTAGCCCATCTAATTACTAAAGGGTTCGCATCTAGAAATAAAGAGGTTATAGTGCCCGTCTACTTGTCACTCATCAGAACCATCATAGAGTACAATGCCCCATTTGGGATGTACCTTACAAGACACTTCCAACAACTGGAATGACCACAAAAGTACCCCACCAAGAAGATTACTGGTTTCAAACATATGTCCTATGCAGCCCGACTGTACTCAGTGGCATATTGCTTACTCAGAGGTGATCTCTGCCTGACTTACAAAGCCATGTTGAACTCAGAATTGATGGACATGCTCCACCTAAAGAAATCCAAGTCACTGCGAGCCGCGCACTCTAGTGAGCTAAACCTTGCCACAACAATAAATAGAACATGCTGGAGAGATAGATTCCTGTCACAGAGACTCCCTGTGCTTTGGAACAAAATTCCAAACTACATTAGGCAGGGCACCTCACTAACACTCTTCAAGAAAAACCTTGACGAGTGGATGGGTAACAGAAAATACACCCCTGGGATCACTTTATTGGCTCTGCTTGACAGAGGATCAGTTAATTAATCAATGGGGAAGCGAAAGCCAACACACTCTGGCTAGGCTTATAAATCCCCTCGGGCGGATAGCCTAGTAACTACCTATGAACCTAGTACTTCATGTGGGCCTTGCCCCTTTTCCTTGCCTGTGAGGTGCACATCATGGAGTTGTGTGGATAACAACATCACAGAGGGTAATTTGAAATACCTGTTACAACAAAAAATGTGGAGACCCAACAAAATGGGGGAGAAGGTTTCAGACTTAGGGACAGAATGCATGTATTGCTGTTATACAGTTGGCATAATGCTAGTTTAACAGGGTTTGTGTGGAGATGAATTGTCTGCATGATTTTAAGTCAGACAGCATTATGTGGTTGACATAACTCTCAACTGTAGGGCTATCCACAGAATGGCCAGAGGTTTGACTCTTATGTTTGGTCTGTTCTTCAGATAGTTTTTGTCCTTGGGAAATCAGTAGCATATTCTAGGGATTGCAGTCAGTAAATGCTAACATCCATTTGTGTTTCTGACTTCAAATCCCTCAGAAAAAAATATGTTCCAACAAACCTTGTAACACCAGCAACTTTTTCAGTTTATAACAGCAATATTTCAAATATGCCCCTGTTTTTGGGCCTCTGTTCCCAATGATGTCAGGCTTTGTCCAGATGTCATGCAGTAAGAGGTTGATAGTTATGGTATACCATTATTTAGAGCCTTAATTGTAGTTATAGTATACCATTATTTAGAGCCTTAATTCCTGATATCATCCTAGTGATGTAGCAGAATGCCAGACATGTTATGAGGAAGAGGCCATATATATATGAGGACAAAGCCTGGACATTCTGTGGGAATCTGTACAGTTGAGAGGTCTGTGTATGTCTGGTGATTGTTAACAGACTGTCAGGATTGTGTAGCAGTGTACTGTGTAAATTTTAGTTGGGCTGTGTAGGAAGGGGGGAGGGGGTTAGATGTAAGGGTCATGGTTCCTTTTCTATCTGACTGTACCTACTGCTCCAGTTTCTGGTGGTATATCGGCTGTATATGTTTAAAGGGGCAGACTGAGACATGTCCCATACCACCTCAGGATTCCTACTACACTGTAACTTGGGGCACTATATGTAGGATTATGTGAGTGGCAAACATAATATTTTTGTTCACATAATCGTTATAACGTATTGTTCATTTGGCTTAACAGTATGTCACTGTGAATGTAGTAAATTGGTTGTGGGTATGCACTTTCACACCGGTGTCTGTTTTTCACTACTGTTACATCCCTGTAGTGTCTGATATATTTGCAAATGCATGTGTATTTTCCATAGCTGATTTGGGGTAGTATTGTGTCAGTCTGACTGTAGTTTGGACGGTGCTTGGTGACATGTTTAGCAGCTCAGTGTAGTTTCCCCAATGTCATGTTATGTCCAGATATGCGTAGGATGTCCAGTTGTCTGGCTCATATCTTTGGTCTGGTCCCCATAAGTGTTGTGTATTTCTGACAAATCAGTGGGATGATGTGAGGATTTAAGTCACTAACTAAAGAGAAGCAATTGAGTCTTGCAATTGTGCTATTTTAGTCAATATATGTTAAAACAGACGGTGTTACTGCAGCAACTGTCTCAGCTTATCTACTCAAGTATTTCAGATATGTCCATATTTTCACGGCTTTCTCCCCACTTTGTCAGGCTTGGTCCAGATTGATTGCACTAAGGGGTTCTGAACAGTTCTGAGCATACCTCTCAACATGGTGGAGTGTTTAAGAATGTCCAGGTTTATTGCTCATATTTTGGTCTGTTCCACAAATTATTTGTATTTTTCTGGTAAATCACTGTGATGATCTGAGGATTTATGTCAGTAAATGATGATATACATTTCAGTTTCAGACCTGATATCCTTCAGAAAATGTATGCTGAAACAAACACTGTTACTCTAGCAGTTTTCTATTTACAATAGCAATATTTAAAACATGTCCTCAGTTTTGGCTCACTGTCCCCCCATTTTGTCAGCATTTGCCGAGATGTCTTGCACTAAGAGGTTGAGAGGTATGGTTCTGAAGTATGACTCCACTACTTGTTATGTACATATATATATGTATGTATGTATATATATATATATATATATATATATATATATATATATATATATATATATATTCATATATAGGTATCTATATATATATATATATATATATATATATATATATATATATATATATATATATGTATATATATATATATATATATATATATATATATATATATATATATATATATATATATATATATATATATACATATACATATATATATATATATATATATATATATATATATATATATATATATATATATATAAAACCTGAGTGACTCTGCAGACCTTTTTCCCTACTGTTGAATTACTCTACTGCATGATATGTTTGAAAAAGCATTAAAAATTCCTACAGCTCAAATGGTGTAGTGGTACATTTTTCTGACTATAATGTACAGGGGTCCTGGGTTTGAGACTTGGCTGGGCTGATTATGTTGTTGCTAGAGTGAATAGTGGCTGATGGAGACAGACTGATTAAAACAGTTTTAAGCAGATTTAAGCAGGCTTGCGTGGGTTGGTGTGACGCTAAGCAATGCCATGATATCGTTAGCTGTAGAGATACTTAATCCATTTTGGCTTCACTTAGCATTGCGCAAACCTGCTTACTCCCCACTTACTCCCGCCTACATCAACGCTAATTTCTTTAAAAGAAAAGAAGAAAGGAAGATAGGAAAGTGGTGAAAAAGGGTCATGCAGAGGGAAAAACAATATGAAAGGTAGCTAGGGATGTGCAGGATGGGTGTAGGGAAGGTCCATAGCTGTCTATTTCCTATACAGCAACAGCTGTGCCTTTGTACGGAATGTGGAGGTGAATTTGGACACTCAAACCAAAGAGAGAGGTGAGGATAACAGAAATGTGTTGTCAAGCCAATTGGACTGCATTACATGTGTCCAGTGGACATGTGTGCTAAATGGACAGCTATATATGGGGGATATTTTTTGGAAGGACAGATGCCCTTTTGTTTTATTTTAAGGTGAGAGTGGGATGTTGGGGAAGGATTTTAGGCATGTCTGGGAGGTAGGTTGGTTAGGGGGACAGACAGGACAGACAAGACAGCAGACGGGTGGTGAATGACACATGTGGGGGGTAAACACCTTGGATGGGGAGGGTGGTTGGGAATCAGAGGCCCATGATCACCCACATGGATACAGTGGGACTGACATACCCACCCACAGGCAGGCACCACTGCTCCTTAACAGCCCTGATGGTGGCTGTGCTGGAGGCTGGACAGAAGGGGCAGCCTGCTCCTCAAGGTGCACTGAGCGGCCCTCCATCTTGCGCAGCTAGCCACCCAAATCAGAACGGAAGACACTGTGTACCACACCCCAGAACTGACAGTGGATGAGGGGCTCATCTCTGTGCCTGCACCCAGGGGGAGAACGGGCTCCATCCCCTGAGGCGGTTCCATCAGAATGTAGTGCAGGGCCTGCAGAAGTTGAAGTTCGAGGGTGCATCCCAGACATGCTTGGGCCCGGTGCCATGGCCAGATGGGGCGGGACAGGTGGATCCGCTGGGATCAGCCTTCCCAAATGGTCTATGGTGTTGAGGTTTTCCAGGATATATTGGTTAGTCATGAACGAAACATTTCAATATTAGTTTTAACAGCATGCATGCATGCTCCAATTAACCCAAGACAACAGATGTGAAACAGTTGTATAGCAAACAGAACATGTGCATAAATGGAATAACAGTAAGCATTGTAACAGCATTCCAGTAACAATGATGGTTTGTAGGCCACCAACAATGGTATTTGAACAAGGTATGTTAGCATGCAACCAATTAATTATATAAACAATAATGGGACACATGTCCCAACATTAGGTTTTGCAAAAACATGCCAGTAGTATATGAATAATACGTAGTGATGCAGATGAGGGGTGGGGGGTGAAAAGAAAAAAGTCTATTTACAACTATATAGGCTTCTATTTTTTACAGCAGTACTGATCAATACTGTAGAGGTCTGTCCTCAATTTAAATCTACCTATGGCCTGTACCTTGTGTAGCATGGTGAGCATTGCTTAAAGGGACAGATGCTGAGCACTGCTTAACACTGTGCATATCAGCTTAGCTAAACTAATTAGTGCTTAGCATGTACATTTTTGCAATCAGGATTATGTAGTAATTGATCATTACTGACATATTACTATGTGTATATGTTTACTTTCCATGACAATCCCCTATGTGCTTTTATTACATTACGTTGGTGTGTGACAATGATGTATGAGACACTTGTGTTTACATGGGGGTTTCACATTTCTTATACACTAATACTTTCCATTTGGACCTGCTACACTCCCCTGGTGGACAGATATTATCTACTACCTCATTTAATAAAAAAATGTTGTTATTAATACTGTTTTCCCATGTAAAAGTGAAGAGACTGTGATGGGGCTCAAACTATGAATAGCTGTATGCTAAGTGGGAGCTCTAACTACTGCACTATCCCACCATGAAAATTTTAGCTGTATATTTCTATTTAGCTCTTTTTCAGCTAATTACACGCACACAAATGCACACACAAACACACACACACACACACACACACACACACACACACACACACACACACACACACACACACACACACACACGCACAAACACACACGCACACACACACACACACACACACACACACACACACACACACACACACACACACACACACACACACACACACACACACACACACACACTCTCCTGGTACAGTCTGGCACAGCTGTGGCACCTATGGGACCTTCAGTAAAGATTTTATGGCAGTTCTGCCTGCCGCAATCCATCTCTATCACTGCTGCTGTCCAGCCCACAAAAAAGGGTGACAAGTCGTACTGTGTGATAGGCCTAGTAGCAGAATGGTAATTGTGGACAAGACCAAGGCTACTGGAGTGAGCTATACAGTGTCACCAAGTGCATATGCATGTACTGTAAGAGCTGACTGCTGCAATACAGACCACACACACTGACAAGATGTAACAATATGGGATGATAACTGATGAAGGGACAGGAGTATACACTACCTCTGCAGTCCATTCTAAGTTCAGACTCACAGGAATCCACTTCACACAACATTGAAGGACAGTCTGAAATACATACATGACACATGTAAAGTACTAGGTGCATAGTCTCATAAGATGATACCAGGTTATTGGCCCTGATGCCCTCATAAGCCTGGCCCAGACTTTTGCCCATGCCCCTTCCAAGACGGCACCTATTCCTCCTATCCATCTGGGACACACGCAGGATCCCAGGGGTGTCTCATCCTTTTCCCATGCACTCATCCAGCTTCCTCTTATAGAGGGCTATACACATACACTGCTAGACATGGGGAGTGAGTGTATTTTACAGACAGTGTATTGTGTGGGACACTACAATATCCTGCCAACAAGTACTATACATGTCACAGACTAGGTGAGGACATTGTTTGCATGATGTATGAGTGCAATATGTCTTACAGATATGCAGAAACACCATCAAGGCTGGCTTGGACATGGTCTTGTATGCTAGATACAGTTCACCTATGATTAGTCTGCAAGAGACTGAGTACATGGACAGGGGGTTCAGCCTACCTGTATAGGATAGGTGTTGTAGACCCTGGAATTGCTTGGGTAAGAACCTCTGTGATCTCTGCAACTGCTGCATTTGCTTGGCAAGGTAGATGCCAAAGGATCCATTGTACTTGGTAGTGCGTCTGGTAAGGGTGGAGTTCAGGGATGTTGTGGCCTCCCAGTTCCTGGATGACATACCCATATTTGTGAGGTTGGTCATGTAGACGGCCTTCCGTACTATGGTGCCCACATGGTGCGAAACTGTCAGGTTGCTACCAACCTCAGTGCACAAGTCTCCTCACACCTGTTTACATGCTCAGTATATTATTAGTGTCACATTTAGTGAGGATGACATCTGCCACAGCAGGGGGAATTATGCCTCTCCTGGCATTCAGTTTGGGGTAATGCTTCTTGCACCAGTCAGTAATTGGGTGAGTGCCTGTTGGGGGATGCTCATGTCAGTAGGGGAATGTAAGACAGTGGTCAGCTTGCAAGCATCTGTACACCTGGTCAGCCACAGACCACTGCTTTTGTCCTGTACCGTGGATACGTATATCTCAAACAGTAGAGGCCCCCACACTGATCCTTGGAGTACACTGTTGTGGAAGAATCTACTACTAGAGGTGGGTTCCACTACTTTGACTGAGTGGGTACTATCATTGGGTCAGTTAGCTACCCATCTGATAACCTTCAGGTTGGTACCTAGCTGTGTAGGTGTATGTATCCTGGCTACCTGAGAATTAGTGTGAGAGGACTGGGCTAGGTGAAGGTAGGCATTGTTCACCATCTTCCCCTCTTCCCTGTGTTTGTTGACCACATCAGAGAGGTTGACCAGGTTTAATAGGCCTGATCTCCCTTAGACAATACCATGGTGTGTGGGGTCAGGCATTTCGATGTTGCCAATATCCCTGTTCATAATGTCCTTGATATTGTCTTCCATGCCCTTGCAGAGCAGGCTAGTTAGGCTGATGTGCATAATATTAGCTGGTTCGGTGGATTGCTCCGCCTTTGTGTATAGGGATGACAGTGGCTGTCCTCTGTGCAGGTGGGATGACACCGGTGCACAGGCTGTGGTTGACTACGGTGCAAAATGGATCTGAAAGCCCACATCTGTGTTCATGTAGGATGCAGCCAGGGATGGTATCAGGCCTATGGAGACCTCTGTGTGTTGCCTTTGAGAAGCCATTATGGACCTGCTTCCTGATGATGAGGGGAGGGGAGTAGGAGCTGTACATGCACATGTGTACCAATGGGAGGACATGGGGGCGATGTGCACACTTCACCTGTCTATAGCCGGTTACCTATATCTATGCCATATGTGAATGTAGTGTTACTGACCACCACTACAGAGCAGATTTGTGTGCTGCCTCTGGAATTGCAGACATGTGTGAAAGGTCTAGTGATTGGCCTTGTTGGATGTGTCCAATTGGCACTCAAAGACAGCCTTAGGGTAAATCACCTGTGACCTTATTTGCTTGTACAGACCAAGGTAACATTGCTTCCAATGAGGCACCTGTTCCTTCTTGGCCCATTCAGCAATTGTTCCCACCTATTATGGTATATGTGTATTGCTGCTGTCCACCACAGGCATTTACCCTACCTTGATGTTATCCTCTCAGGTACTGCTAATTCCATACAGCTATGTATGTGCCCACATAGTATTGTGGTTTGGGCCTGGACACTGCTGCTCTTTCCAACAAATGGGACATTGGTTCTACAGCTACATCTACCTGCTCTGAGGGGATTTATACTCATTTGTGTACAGTTCATTCTGTTTGACACTGTAAAGGGGGGAGCAGGGAAAATGGTGACCTGAACAGTGATGCATATGTTGTCAGATATTACCAAGGAAGATGGCACTGTAGGAGTGCTACAGTGGCTACTCATGCTGGTTAGGACCAGGTACAGGATATTTTCACCTGTTGAGTGTTGACCAGCTGATCCACTGCATTGTCATTGACAAGGCCAAGGAATCTATGTCCGTTCATGTTCAGTGGCATAGATCATGCACACTATGGTTGGGTATTTGAAGTCACCCAGGAGCAGGGTAGATGACTGAATCCTAGCAGATTCCATCAGGTCCAATAGGTGTTGTGGGTGTCCATAGTCATGGCTGTAGGCCTGTAGCTAGCTATGATTTGAGTAGGTGGTTTTTCAACTGTTAACTGCACTCAGGATGTCACCCATGCATCAAACTGTTTGGCCAGCCTGAAGGTGTGTATGTCTATGTTAATGTTCAACACTCCACCTCTCATGGTTTTGCAGGCCTCCATTTGGGGTCTAAATGTATGATGGGTGAGTGGCCTGGCAAGGCTGGTGTGCTCTCCACAGCTACAAATCAGGTGTCAGTGATTGCACAAATGTTGACATCCTACAGGACAAGGTATGTTTGCATTGACATGGGTTTCATGGTAAGAGACCTAGCTCATGTTAGAGCAAGACATCTGCACAAAGGCACACATCACTGGTGGACAAAGGCCAGTAAATAGTGTCACTTAATAGATCAAGCTAAAACACACTTAGTTGCCAGCAAAGATGGTGTCGCTTTCACAGGTCTGCTCTGCAGGTCATGACATCTGACAATTAAATGTATGCTAATATGTTATGACTTCAGTCTTTAATGGGTTGCCAGTGATGTGCCAGACAATACATAACTGTCTGAGACATTGATTACAAATATGAGGCAGACATGTGGTCGGTCTGCAAAACTTTGGGCAGTTGTCAGGTATGGGCTCAGTATAACACATACAGTTCAACACACACATCTGCACATGTTGTGTAGTATACACATACCCTATATACATCTCTTACAGTTGTAAGGCAAGCATATGCATCACAGTAGCATTCATAGGTAACATGTGATTAACTACAACATCCCAGGTAGCTGACCTAGCAGTGACACACTGGACAACAGACACTCTAGTAGTAGTCATACATGTTTGCTGGGGTGACTAAGGGGCCATAGATGTGCTCCATGTCAATGGAGACAGGGCAAGCGGGAATGGCCATAGGTGCCAG
>NC_056736.1:225119995-225122495 GCF_019279795.1 Protopterus annectens | reverse complement strand
CAGGGTCCTGGTCTTCAGAGTTGGAAGTGATGACTTCTTTAATTAATGCTAAATGACCAGAATGCATGATATGTTTGTAAAAGCATTACAAATTCCCACAACTCAGATGGTGTAGTGGTATGTTGCTGTAATTGTAGTGCACAGCATCCTCGTTTTGAGACTTGGCAGGGCTGATAATTTTGTTGCCGGGCAGAGCAAGGGCTGATGGAAACAGAGTGATTAAGGCACATTTAAGCATATGTAAGTGGGTTTGCATGGTTTTGTGTGGAGCTAAGCGATGCTAACACACGGTTAAGCCCTGTTAGCTTTGCTTAGCACTGCTTACACCTGCACTAATTTTCATTAAAGAAAAGTAAAAAGGTGATAGGAAAATGGTGAAATGGGGCAAGCAGTGGGTAAAACATTAGGAAAACCAGCTAGGGATGTGCAGTATGGGTGTTGGGAAGGACCATAGCTCTACCTTTCATTTGCAGCAACAGCTGTGAATAATGTGTCGAATTTGGAATTTACAGCCTCACACCCCACAAGGAAGGGTGTTGGTGACAGCCATTTGCAGAATAATCTGTGGGTTGATTGATTAGTTTCACTGTACATGGGGGTGGAATGAAGAGCTATGTATGGGGCAATATTTTTTGTGGGACAGATGCCCATTTTTTAAGGTGATAGTGGGATATTGTGGAAGGGATATAGGTATGTTTGGGAAGGTAGATTGGGTAGGATAGTTTGCATTTGCAGACAGACAAGACAGTCAAGACAGCAGACAGGGCAGGTATATGACACATGAAGGGGGTAAGCACCTTTGATGGGGAGGGTGGTTGGGAATCCAAAGCTCATGAGCCCCCAAACGGATATAGTGAAACTGAGTTCCCCATCCATGGGCATTCACTATGGTACCTTCACAGTTCCGAAGGTGGCTGTGCAGGGGGCTGGCTAGGAGGGGGTCCTGCCCCTCAAGGTGCACCAGATGTCCCTCAAACTAGTGCAGCTGCCCACCCAACTCTTCTCATATGGTGCTGTGCACCAAATCCCGGAACTGACTGCAGGTGACAAGCTCCTGTCCATGCCTGCTCCCGGGGGTGGGGGCCCATCCCCTGAGGTGAGTCCACCCGAAGATTTTGCAGGACCAATAGATGAGGAAGTCCTTGATTGTGACTCAGATGTGCTGTGGCACAGTGCCACGGCCAGATGGGGAGGGATAGGTGGATCCACCAAGATCTGCCTTCCCAAACATGCTATGGTGTTGAGGTTTCACAAAATATGTTGGTTAGTCATGAACAACACATTTCAAGATTAGTTATAGAAGCATGTGTGGATGTTCCAATTAACCCCATAAAATAGATTTGAAACAGTTGCATAGCAAACAGAACACATGCATAAATGGAGCAACAGTATGCATCGTAACAGCATGCCAGTAACATTGACGCCAGCTGGCCACCAGCAATGGTATTTGAACAAGGTACGTTAACATGCAACCAATCAAATATATGAACAATAATAGAACACAAGTCCCATCATTAGGTTTGGTGAACAACATACCTGTAGTATATGAATAATAATTATTGATGCAGATGAGGGGTGGAGGAGAGACAAAAAGTCCATTAACAACTTTTTATGCTTCTATTTTCCACAACAGTACTGCTCAATACTCTATGGGTCTGCCCTCACTTTACATCTACCTATGGCCCATAGCTTCTGTAGCACAAATATACCAATTAAACTGTCAGCCTGAAATGGTAGGGGGCAAATTGTGACAGCTCTGGGTACATGACTAGAGGGGACTTTTACATGTCAGGGTTACATATCTGGCACAGGAGATATACCATGAACTTCTCTTATGTGAGTGTGCTACAGGCATACTTCAACTTGTTTCATATCTGTGTCCAGGATTACTGGCAGCAGTGATCACTAGCCGTGACATCATGACACTTGATAGACATGTATTGGGAAGTTTGCATGTTGTATGTACCTGTCCTACTGTCATTTGCAGGCATGTAGTGGGACAGTTGAACAGTTGTACCAAGCATACAGCTGCTACCAACATTTCTTTACCTATTCAATCTGTGGAGAAAATATCTGTTAACACTACCTAACTGTTTTCACATATATTCCTGATTCCTTGTGTGTAGATATGCATGCATCTTAGTACCACTCCCTGGATTTGAACCATGTCTGGGTGTGCGAAAGAACAACTAAGCTATTTCTCATCACACTGAGCTACTGGGAACTGCTGTTTTTTGCTTCTGTGGTTTCTGCCTATTAGTCTCTTGGTTAGACAGTCTGAACTTGTAATCCTGTGATGCATGCATGACAGGTAGTGAGTGTACTGTGCATTAATCATTTGAATTACTACAATCTGGAAAGCAAAGGTTAACACAGGGCATTTATATCTTGTTTTACAGCTCCATTCTAAGTCTGCAACAACATACCAGGGTATACACAACAGTTTGTGTTTTAGATGTTTATTTCAGATCAATATTAGTCAGACATACTTTAATTTTTC